>NC_140590.1:557865094-557867594 GCF_964204655.1 Triturus cristatus | reverse complement strand
GACAGAGGGAGAGAGAGGGAGGGAGAGAAAGGGAGGGAGAGAGATGGAGAGGGAGGGAGAGAGATGGAGAGAGAGAGAGGAAGAGGGAGGGAGACAGAGAGAGGGAGACAGAGAGAGAGGGAGACAGATAGAGTTAGGGATACAGACTGTGGGAGGGAGACAGAGAGAGATAGAAGGAGGGAGAAAGAGAGAGAGACAGAGAGAGGGAGACAGAGAGAGAGACAGAGAGAGGGAGACAGACAGAGATAGAGACAGAGACAGACAGAGACAGGGACAGACAGGGTCAGATAGAGGCAGAGACAGGAACAGGGGCAGACAGATAGAGGCAGAGACAGACAGAGACAGAGAAGGAGACAGAGGTAGGGAGACAACGACATGCAGGGACAGACAGGGACAGACAGACAGGTAGAGGCAGAGACAGGGACAGAGGCAGACAGATGGAGGCAGAGATTGAGACAGACAGAGACAGAGAGGCAGAGGGAGACGGAGGGAGAGACAGAGAGAGGGGGGAGACAGAGGGAGAGAGAGAGAGAGAGAGAGGGAGAGAGAGGGAGACAGAGGGTGACAGAGGGAGGAAGAGGGAGGGAGAAAGAGAGAGAGGGAGACAGAGGGAGACAGAGGGAGACAGAGAGAGAGGGAGACAGAGGGAGGGAGACAGAGAGAGATAGAGGGAGGGAGAAAGAGAGAGAGACAGAGAGAGGGAGACAGAGAGAGAGACAGAGAGAGGGAGACAGGGACAGACAGGGTCAGATAGAGGCAGAGACAGACAGAGACAGAGAGGGAGACAGAGGTAGGGAGACAGCGACATGCAGGGACAGACAGGGACAGACAGACAGGTAGAGGCAGAGACAGGGACAGAGGCAGACAGATAGAGGCAGAGATTGAGACAGACAGAGACAGAGAGGCAGAGGGAGACGGAGGGAGAGAGAGAGAGAGGGAGGGAGACAGAGGGAGAGAGAGAGAGGGAGAGAGAGGGAGACAGAGGGTGACAGAGGGAGGAAGAGGGAGGGAGAAAGAGAGAGAGGGAGACAGAGAGAGAGAGGGAGACAGAGGGAGGGAGACAGAGGGGGAGAGAGGGAGGGAGACAGAGGGACGGAGACAGAGGGAGACAGAGAGGGAGAGAGAGGGCGACAGACAGAGGGAGGAGGGAGACAGACAGAGGGAGACAGAGGGAGGAGGGCGACAGAGGGATAGAGAAAGAACGAGGAAGACAGATAGAGGGAGACAGATAGAGGGAGCCAGATGGAGGGAGACAGAGGAAGGGAGACAGACAAGAGGGAGACAGACAGAGGGAGGGAGACAGAGGGAGAGAGAGGGAGGGAGACAGAAGGAGACAGAGAGAGAGAGAGAGAGAGAGAGAGAGAGGGAGACAGAGGTAGGGAGACAGCGACATACAGGGACAGACAGAGACAGGGACAGACAGACAGATAGAGGCAGAGACAGGGACAGAGACAGACAGATAGAGGCAGAGACTGAGACAGAGAGGGAGACGGAGGGAGACAGAGGGAGAGAAAGAGAGGGAGGGAGACAGAGGGAGAGAGAGAGGGAGACAAAGGGTGACAGAGGGAGGGAGAGGGAGGGAGAAAGAGAGAGAGGGAGACAGAGAGAGAGGGAGACAGAGGGAGGGAGACATAGGGGGAGAGAGGGAGGGAGACAGAGGGAGGGAGACAGAGGGACGGAGACAGAGGGAGACAGAGAGGGAGGGAGAGGGCGACAGACAGAGGGAGGAGGGAGACAGACAGAGGGAGACAGAGGGAGTAGGGCAACAGAGGGATGGAGACAGAGGGAGAGGGAGACAGAGAGAGGGAGACAGAGAGAGGGAGACAGATAGAGGGAGAGAAACAGAGGGAGGAAGTCAGACAGAGAGAGAGGGAGACAGAGGGAGAGGGAGACAAAGGGAGAAAGACAGAGGGAGAAAGAGAGGGAGACAGAAGGAGGGAGACAGAGGGAGGGAGACAGAGGGATGAGACAGAGGGACAGAGACAGAGGGACGGAGACAGAGAGAGGGAGACAGAGAGAGAGGGAGACAGAGGGAGACAGACAGAGGGAGACAGACCGAGGGAGACAGATAGAGGAAGGGAGACAGAGGGAGGGAGACAGATGGAAGCAGACAGAGGGCGACAGATAGAGGGCGACAGGCAGAGGGAGACAGACAGAGGGAGGGAGACAGACAGAGGGAGACAGAGGGAGGGAGACAGAGGGAAGGAGACAGAGGGTCGGAGACAGAGAGGGAGACAGAGGGCAACAGACAGAGGGTGACAGACAGAGGGCAGCCAACAAAGGGAGACAGACGGAGGGAGGAGGGCGACAGAGGGATGGAGACAGAGTGATGGAGAGAGAGGGAGGGAGACAGAGGGAGACAGATGGAGGGAGACAGATGGAGGGAGACAGAGGGAGGGAGACAGACAAGAGGGAGACAGACAAGAGGGAGACAGGCAGAGGGAGGGAGACAGAGGGAGGGAGACAGAGAGATAGGGAGGGAGACAGAGAGAGGGAGACA